>NC_056745.1:689140974-689153474 GCF_019279795.1 Protopterus annectens | reverse complement strand
TAGAGTGACTTGGTACAGGATCCTTATATACACGCAATGTACTCTGGAGCTTACCTTATCTTTACACTCAACAGCCACAATTAAAAGGTTTTAAAATATTTAGTAATAAATAATTAAAACCACATGACAATACTTTCTACTACACAGTCAGTGCTAGTCAAGAGTTCAGAGATCACACAGAAATACTTAAATAAATCAGTGGTACAGTTCTGACATCACAGAAAAACACTTAGTCTAAACTTTCTAATTCCTAGCTACTTCTAGGAGAAAACACAGTTCTAACATAATACTTACATAAAGAGAGCATAAGACAGTACTGAGTTGGATGTTCAAGACAAAAATGCTTAATGCCTTCTGGTTCTCTCTGTTTAAATTGAAACAGCAGTTCTGATAAAACATTACATCATTTCAGACTTTCCTGGTGTTCCCAGGCTGACAGAAACTGCATTTATATTCTTTTACACTTAGGGCAATAAAGGACATGCCATATGTAAATTCTGGTCATTAACTTTAGCCTTAAAACAATAGGCAGGAAGCCTTCATCTAGTCCGGCTGGAGCCAACTTTAGATCAAAGGGTCACAACATGCTTTTACTGGGTCAGTAGAGAGCACTGTTGCCACATTTTTGTAACAACATCTTTTTCATTTAAGACAACATGCCTGTGAGTCACATTCATATTTACAAATGACAGAATTATGTATAAATTTCTATCTGGCTAGGCTGGCAGCCTTCAGCCTTCTCTACCAGTCTTCACAGTTACTAATGTAAAGGGTTGTCTTAACAGAAATTTGTGGGAAGTCACATCTGATACTGACATATATGCCATCAGTTGGTGACAGACATCATAAGATCATCATAGTGCAGTACCACACAAATCACAGTAATGATCCTGTGGAATACAGTAGAGATATGACCAATAAATATGGACAGTCTGACACATTCTGGTCAGTCTAGAGGTATACACATAACTCCTTAGTGCAAGATGTGTGGACCAAGCCTGACAAAGCGGATGTTTACAGCCATGTAAATGGGGATATCACAAAAATACTGGAATAAATAAGCTGACACAGTTTATGCATTTACACACTCCTGTCTGTCCTAACACATATTATCCAGAGGAGCAGAGGTCCCAAGCCCAATACTACCCACTAGTTAGTGACATACATCTGTACAGCATCCCACTGCTTTGTCAGACATACACAACAGTTACAGTGGCCCGGCAACAGTACATCTGACAAATAGTTGGACATAACATCACACTGGGTAAATACAATGAGCTGATAGACATGTCACAAAGCACTGTGCAAACTACAGGCAGACTGCCACAACATTGGCCTTTATTTCTTATGGAAGAATGCACATGTACTTGCAAATATAGCAGGCTCTACAGGCATGTAACAGCATGAAGTAACAGACACCTGTGTGAAAGTGCATACCAACAACCAAACTGAACACAGCCACAGTTACATATGGTAAGCATAATTAATATTACGGTATATTGACTGTGTGAACAACACCATCCTCATATGTGCCACTCACACACTAACCCTACATATACAGTGGTATGGGACATGTGTCGGTCTGGCCCTACAAACATGTACGCTGATAGGGTACCATACACTGGAGCAGCATGCAACATTAGATAGAACAGGACTAAGAACAATGACATCTACCACAGTCTGTACACAGGCTAAGGTACATATTCACAATACGCACTCTGTCAACAACCACCATAAGTACACAGACCATACTACTGTACACACTACAACAGAATGTCCAGGTTTTATACTCAAATATAAGGCCTACTATACATAACATGTCTAACAGTCTGATATCTCACTGGCTTGTTATGAGGTATGCTGTCAGTAAATAATGATGTACTGAACATATGCACCTCTTACTGCATGACATATGCACAAAAGTTGACAGAGTTGTGGCTGGAGGCACAAACACAGGGCCAATATTGACATGTTGCTGTGATAAACCCATACATTTACTGGTGTAACAGAGTTTGTTGTGACGTATGTCCTCTGAGGGATATAAAGTCAGTAACTCACATGGATGTCACCATGTACTGACTGCAATACTCAGAGTATGCTACTGCATTTCTAAAGATAGGAAATGTGTGAGTAACACAACACATGTAAGGCTCCAAACTCTGGCTAGTCTGCAGATAGCCCTACAGGTGAGAGTTTCCTCAACCACATAACACTGTCATGACAGATATTAAATCATACAGAACAGCCATATCCATGCAAACCCTTTAAACCAATATTACTTCAAATGTAGAAGAGCGATACTTACATTCTGTCCCCATGTCTGGAACATCCCCCTCCTGTTTGTTGGCCTGTCTCCACAGTTTATGTTGTAGGATGTATATACAGCTACCCTCTGTGATGCTGTTTGTCAAACACCCACATGATGTCCTGCTCACAGAGAAGGAAAAGGGCCAACACCCCCATGAAGTGCTTAGTTATAGGAGTGTGTTTCCATGCAATTGGCTATAGGAATGATACCGCAGCTGTTCCACATGCAATTATTAAGTGGGGGACTGCAATTCATGCACAGACCATCAGCTGATCATGAGCATCACTTACAAAACTCAAGCTGCTGCCTAAGCAAAGCAGGTGTACTTTTCCACATCCACCAGTGAGGGAGTGAGAGAGAGAGAGAGAGAGAGAGAGACAGAGACAGAGACAAAGTAAGAAAGGAAGGGAGTAAGAGAGTAAAAACCAAGCCTGTTTGTGTATGATCCATGGGTGGAGAGTGGTATCTGGGCATTATGATGGTTGCCTATATTGTGTACTAATCCATACTGTCACATGGGGGTCTATATTAGAACACCGAACATTCAAAATGTCGAGTGTTCTAATATCAACCCGTTTTCAGTGAACGCTGAAAATATCGAAGAAACAGAAAACCAAATTTTTTCCTAGGGAAAGAATTTGGTTGCCCGTTTCTGTTGATTCGGTATTTTCAGTGCTCTGGTGGAAAGTTACAGGTCGGGTTCAGGTAAGTGTGCAATTGTGTGGACATCAGGGTTAGGGCAGGTTAGGTGAGTTAGGGTTAGGGCGCGGGTCAGGTAAGTGTGTGATTGTGTGGACGTGAGGGTTAGTGTGGGTTAGGTGAGTTAGGTTTAGGGTGCAGGTGAGGTGACTGTGCGATAGTGACAGACCTTAGGGTTAGGGTTTGTGTTAAGGTAAGTGGATAGTTAGTGGTGTATGTATAGTTTAGTGTATGGTTAAGTGTAAGAGTTTAGGTGTATGGGTGTGGATTGCTGTTTGTTTGGTGTGCTTGTGTTGTGTTTATGTGTTTTGGAACAGCAATTTTTTTTTCCCTAGGAAAAAATTCACTGTTCTGAATGATCGATGTTTTTAATTTTTGATTGATAGGATTCAATATTAGAACACTCAACATTTTGTATGTTCGGTGTTCTAATATAGACCCTCACATGGTAATTGCACATGGCTATACACATTTATGACTGAGGATTGTCGACAACAATCTCTACAATGTTTGGAAAATGCTGGCCTTGTAATGTTGACAATGGGACATGTAGCTCCTCAATATAATTATGTGGCAAAACCCACACTACAATGGACCCTGTCATTATACAATCAGCCCAACACCCACACAGGACACTGATAATGAACACTTACCAATACTGAGTTTCAAACCCCTAACTGACTATGTATTGCTATTACATTGTTATGCAGCTACTGTACATGACACAGAGCTAACCCGTTGGAGAACTGTCCAAATTTATCTTTAAAGGTGAGTGACATCAGCAACAATGATAAATGAGGAATAAGGGAAGTGTGGTACATGTGACTGTCCACACAAACGGGTGTTAAGGAAAACACACAAACATGTCTCTCAAGGAATCACACACATTATCACAGTTGGCAGAGTCAGGATTAGAACTCCTATTTAACTAGTTTGCTACATTACAGTATTACACAGTTATCACATGCTCCACTGAGCTTATCAGGCTGATGTATGGCCAAAGGGTTATTTCAAGGTGACTGACATCATCAGGTATGCTGCAGTAGGGCAATGGAATGTCTAGTGAGTGTGAATGGCTTCAAAATCATTAATTTCCACACAGACACACACACACACACACACACACACACACACACACACACACACACACACACACACACACACACACACACACACACACACACACACACACACACACACACACACACACACACACTTGCCAGTACTGACATGCATGGGTTCATTGCTTCACAGGTGTGCAGTAGTTGACTGTGCAAGAAGGCTGTACAAGGCTAGGCAAAGGGAATACCTTGGCATCAGGCCACATGACAATGGTCTCCACTGTGGCTCAGGGGTGTAGTCCCTGGATTGGCCCTCACAGGTGGGTATTGTATTCACCATCCACTCATCTGAGTTACTATTGTGTGTTGCCAGTACTGTGCAATGCTTGCCATGTATATGATCTATATTCCATAACATGAACAGTATCTGGGGTGTGCACATGTCCCACCTGCATGTTCTGTGACATGTGGAAGCATACTTGGGGGTCTCTGGAGCATGTTGTGTGGACAGATTGCTATCATCTGATGTGGCAGTCCTGACCTCATGTGGTGAGACCTGGCTATGGAACTGAGGTCGTGCCTGCACCTGCATTGACAGCATGATACAGATATTCAGTGAAGTTAGTGGCATCTGTCCATACAGGGCATGTGTATAAGGCATGGTATTCCCTTTTTGGGTTACATTTGCAGATTCTACAGCTGTTGCAGGCGTTCAGTGGGAACATAGTAAAGGATCACTGTAAGCATTTATTTGCATATTGTAGGGATGGAACAGGGCGCCATGTCCTTTTACTTGCTGGATAACACACACTCAGTCAGGGTATGTTACATATCATACTACATTCTGATGTCAGTGGCAGTGTTGCGGTCAACAGGCATGTAGTCCACTGCAATCACACCGTGGTTACTATCTGTGGGCAATATGCAGGCAACTACCAATATAGTGGTTGTTGACTAGCCAAGTGTGTTTTTGTATGAGACATGGGTAGAGAGTGTTTTCTGAGTAATGCAAGGGTTGCCTATATTGTTCTCCGATCCATAATGTCACATGTTGGGCTATGAGTTGTCTACACCATCCTCTCTGCTATTTGACATCTGTTGTCCTTGTAAGGTGGACATTGTGACATATAGTAGGTCCTCAATATAATAATTTAGCAAAACCCTCCCCACAATGCATCCTGTCATTACACAATCACAGCAACCTCCACACAGGACACTGATGACAGGCACACACACTTGCCAGTACTGAGATTCAAACCCCTAGGTAACTATGTATTACTACTACAGTGTATCACATTGATAGCATGCGCCATGGAGTGTATTGGATGGATGCTTTCCCAAGGTACTTCTAAGGTGAGGAACATCACCAGCCCTTGTAAATACTGGCATTTGGTAATGTAGTAGGTGTGAAATCCTAAAAATAATTTTACCCTAATCACACATTGACATTTGCCAGGAGTGAGGTTCAAACTTCCATCTACCAACCTTTATGGACCATTATATTACACATTTACCACATACACCACTTACCTGACCTGGTTTAGGCTTTGCAACAGATACTTGTAAGATGGATGATATCTGCAGGACTGCTAAAGTCAGGCACTGAGGTGTGTACTGGCTGTAAATGGGGACACAATTGTTGAGGTACACACACAAACACTTGCCACAGATGAGATTCAAACCCATAGCTGTGTAGTTACTGCTACTACATTGTTCCGCATTTATTGCTCACACCACAGAGCTTATAGGGCTAACCCTTCCCAAAAAGGTGTATTTCAAGGTTGATGACATCAGCATGCTTGCTAAAGTAGAGCAATGGGTGGTGTAGTGACTGTGAATGGCCTAAAAAGCATTACTCTATACAGACAAACACACACAGAGTTTCACAGTTGTCATGTCTGGGATTACAACTCCTATCTAGCTAGTATTTCACACTACAGTATCATACAGTTATTGCATGCGCCATGGAACTTATGGGGCTGAATTTTGTCCAAGGAGGTATTTCAAGTTGACTGACAATCAGCAGACTTGCTAAAGTATGGGCAATGGGAGGTGTAGTGACTGTGAATGGCCTCAAACCATTATTTTCTACACACATTGAGTTTCACAGTTATCATGTCTGGAATTAGAACTCCTACCAAACTAGTACATCACACTATAGCATTACAGTTATTGCATGCGCCATGGAGCTTACAAGGCTGAATTGTGTCAAAGTAGGTATTTCAAGTTGACTTACATCAGCAGGCTTGCAAAAGTAGGGCAATAGGAGGTTTAGTGACTGTGAATGGCCTCAAAAGCATTACTATCTACACACATGCACAGAGTTTCATAGTTACCATGTCTGGGATTAGAACTCCTACCTAACTAGTCCATCACACAATAGCATTACACAGTTATTGCATGTGCCACGGAGCTTACAGGGGTGAATCTTGTCCAAGGAGGTATTTTAAGGTGACTGACATCAGCAGGCTTGCTAAAGTAGGGCAATGGGAGGTGTAGTGACTGTGAATGGCCTCAAAACCATTACTCTCTACACACAGAGTTTCATAGTTGCTATGTCAGGGATTAGAACTTCAACCTAACTAGCACATCACACTAAAGCATTACACCATTATTGCACATGCCACAGAGCTTAGAGGGCTAAATCTTATCCAAAGAGGTATTTCAAGTTGACTGACATCATCAGGCTTGCTAAAGTAGGGCAATGGGAAGTGTAGTGACTGTGAATGGCCTCAAAAGTAATACTCTTTACACACACACACACACACACACACACACACACACACACACACACACACACACACACAGACAAAGTTTCACTGTTGCCATGTTTGGAATTTGACCTCCTGTCTAACTAGTACATTACACTATAGCATTAATGCAGTACTGTATGCACTACAGAGCTTACAGGGCTGAATCTTGTCCACGGAGGTATTCAAGGGTGACTGACATCAACAGGCTTGCTAAAGTAAGGCAATGGGTGGTGTAGTGACTGTGAATGGCCTCAGAAGGATTACTCTTTATGCACATGAACAGAGTTTCACAGTTACCATGTCTGGGATTAGAATGCCTACCTAATTAGTATGTTACACTACAGTATTACACAGTTTTTGCATGTGCCACAAAGCTTAGAGGGCTAGCCCTTGTCCAAAGGTGCATTTCAAGGTGAATGACATCAGCAGGCTTGCTAAAGTAGGGCAATGGGAGGTGTAGTATCTGTGAATGGCCTCAAAATCATTGATACCTACTCACATAAACACAGTTTTACAGTTGCCATGTCTGGGATTAGAACTCCTACCTAACTAGTATGTCACGCTATAACATTACACAGTTATTGAACACATGCCACAGAGCTTATAGGGACAATCCTTCTCCAAAGAGGTATTTGAAAAGGTGACTGGCATCAGCAGGCTAGCTAATCTAGGGCAATGGGGAGTGTAGTGTGTATGAATGGGGCATAAACCATTCCTCTGGAAACACACACAACACTCAGTCATACACAACTTTACATTTGGCAGAACTGTGTATACAACTGCTAGATGAATAATGACTTGTACTGTCATTTTACACAGTTATGATAAGCACCACAGACACTATAGTGATGAGGGCTACCAGAAGCAAATGTCTACAGTGAGAAACATTGGCACATCATGAGATATTGGCCAATTGGATGTGTGGTGGATGGGACAGGCCTCATGATGGGAAGCTCTTTTTCACTGTCTCTCTCTTCCCCACATCTCTGTTTGTGTATGTTTGACCTATTATAGTGTGTTGTCCTTGGATATATGTGTATATTCCTATCAGATGTGTGTGCAAAGCATGAATGGTGTGCAATGTGGTGTGTGTGCACAGAAATCTGTGACTGAAAGATATGTATAGTCCACTGTTGTTGTCAGACATGGGCTTCATGTGCATGCCCAGTATGACCCTTCTGTATTTTGTTGTCAGACATGGGCTTTGTTTCTCTAAGTGTGGGAGCATGCCCAGTATGACCTTCTGTATTGAATATGTAATTCCATTACAGGTAAATTGTACTCATGTGCAGGCATTTGTGTTCTACATTTACAGCTAGCAACCTGTTTTAGCAGGATATCTGTAGATAGGTTGACAATATTGAGTCACAATGGGCAAAGGATAGTGGGATACTATAACTAATTGTGTCTGTGCTGCTTGTGTTACATGGGTTTGGTGTTAGCAGAGATATTCAGACATATGTACTGTTTTACACTGTGATGTATTATGTCATCAACTACTGATAGATATACTTATTTGCTCACAGTAATTTCCTGGGGAATACAAGATGAATGAAGCTGTGCAGCCTACATATTCTTGCACACTCATGCCATTTTGGAGGGGGAGCTGCAAACACTTGCTGATGGGTCTGTGTAAATGGTCCAGCACCTTGGTACTGTGGTGGCTGAGGATCCCCTGCTTGTACATCTATCAACATGACAGAATGGCCATATCCTGCTGTGGCCATACCTCTCAGCTATACAGATTCACACAGGTTACCCAGAGGCAGGGCTCATATATATGGTCAGTTCCCCTTTACTTTGTGGTTTACGAGCAGGTTTGTAGCCACCCATTCCTGGATTTGCAACCAGGGATAGTATGGGCACACATCAGAGTTTCAGACTTCACACACTCCATGGTGTCCATACGTCTACCTCCCCATTATTCTGTCCTCTTCCTAACATTATGTAAGCTATATCTGATAAGTATCCTTATAGTTATCCCTTCATCAAGCAGTATTTAGGGGTTAGTCCACAGTCCATGCAGTAAGACATGGTGGGCATGCTACTGGGATTTGTCGACATGGCCTTGCATTTGTGTTCTGTGGACTGTGTTATGTCATTATTTGGGACTCCATGAGATAACATACATTGTCAGTATGGGTGAGGCACAGGCCTTTGACAGAGGACTGTAGGGCATTTGGTAGTCATGCAGGCCATCTGTAGCAGACCAGTGCATTCTGTCACTCCTACAGTCCCAGGCTGCAAGCCACTGGATTCCCCTGGGGTGACAGGGTAGGTGTGCATGGTGCTAATGACAATGGTTTCTGTCCTAATTAATCCATTGATGTGGATGCTGGCAGGGTGCTGCTTACACACATACATGGGACACCTCTTCAGCATGCTGCATTCTGTGGGTATTCCCATACAGAAGTGGGGGTCATACTGTACTCATTTCCAACAGCAGGGATATGACCTGTGATGAACATGCGGCTGATGGTGGGGTGAGTTGAGTGCATGTGTGCTCTGGAAGCTTCTTGCAGCTGACTCACAGATAAATGTGGGACATTCCCCTTATGTTGGCTTGTGTGGGGAGATCAGCAGTTTATCTGTACTTCATAACTGTGCCTTTTGTGGTCTGCCAGTGTTTGGCCAGACTACATCAGTATTCCATACTATACAGACAACTAATGTGCTGCTAACCTGTATGTACAATTCCAAAGGTGTGTGCATTTGACAGTTACATTTTATACACTCTGTCTAGGGTACTTCCACCTGTGTACTGTGCGTATGTCTGGGCCCACATTCATGGCGTATCCATCTTTCAGATGGTGACAGATATTACATCCGAACAATTACTGTGGGGTTACTGCTGGATTGGGTCTTGCTGGGATGCATTGTGTTTGGCACTGCAATTGTCATTTCAGGTATTCTGTTGGCTTCTATTTCATTCTGTATTCTGACCTATCATGCAGACTAGAGGCATATCAGTGGAGCACAGATCTTAGGTTTTATTGACCTACGTTTCAGTTTCAGACTTCTTACCTTTCAGAACTAACATCCAACTGCCTGACCTGTTGTAGTCTGTCTGTGTAGGTCTGGAGGGGGGCTGTTCTCCATTTCCATCAATCAGAGGACTTAGCATAGCCTTTCGTTGTAGTCATCTACACCTGTCCTACTGGCTGAGACTGTTGTTGGGTATGTGAGCCTCACTGACATGCATGTGTGTGTCCAATGGACACACATTTGGCCCACCACATGTCCTGCACTGGGATTTCTCACCTTGTCTTGTACTGCCTACTATGTTGACACCAGTATTTGTTATGGATTTCATGCTGCCCATATAGGTGTCTACTATCTGCTGCCATCCCCTTCAGCCACCCTGTTATCATGCATGCTCACATCTGTACCATAAATACAAGTAGCAGAACATACTACTCCATTCAGCAATTGGTAGGGATAGTGACATACCTTCTGGCTGTGCCAGTATTGAGGATGGGCTGGAGGGCTGACTATGTCGGATGCATATAGTACACTCCCTATACATGATAAAGCACAGGTAGTGTCATGTTTGGCTCTTTTTACTGTATGTGCAAGTTAGAGAGTGGTGTCATTCCCTAGGTTCCTACCATGTCAGTGTATGTGCTATGCGTTGCCTCTTTGACAAAGGCTGGGCATACTGGCTTTGCCTCCTTCTGCCTACAGGGGCAGGCTCAGGTTGTTCCTCCTCCAAGTCAGTTGGTGCCTGTGCTAGCCTTGGCAATTGTGGGGGCTGTGTGGCCCTGCCTTGTGCTGTTCCTGCTGTAGCTGTTTCCTCAGGACCATATTGTGTAGCATGGCACATACGATGAAAATTTGGGTACATGTAGCTGGAGAGTACTGCAAGGCTACATTGGATATGTCCAGGCACCGGAACCATGACTTGAGCATCCCAAACACATGCTCTCTTATGATTCTGGTTTGTGCGTGTGCATCATTATGGAGTTGTTGTTCAGGTGTGTGCACATTTCTGATGGGTGTCATCAGCCATGGCTCCAGTGTGTAACCAGCATCCCCCACTAGGTGGCCATATGAGGTGTCCCCACTGGCAAATCTCTGGTACAGCTTTGTCATATGCCAGATGTAGGAGTTATGATAGCTTCCAGGGCTGCTAGCAGACACATTCATTCTAATGTCCTGGGCATCACACATGATCTGGCAGTTGATGGAGGGGAAACCCTTGCAGTTTATGTAGACTCTACCCCAGTCACCGGGTGGTGCTTTGATGTGTATGTGCATGTAGTGTATAGCACCCACTACCTCAGGGTATTCTGCTATTTGGTGGAAAAGATGCATATTGCTGGTCAATGCCTCACGGGTGTTGTGGAAATATATGTGCTCACAGGAATGTGCTGACATGACATCCAGGAATTGGTGGAGTACCCTGGATGCTGAAGCCTTTGAGATCCTTATGATATCCCCAGTTGGCCTTTGCAATGTACCTGTGGCTAGTATTCTTAAGCCTACACATACCTTGCTATCCACTGAGATAGGTTCCCCTCTATTGGTTTAGTGTGTGAGGCATGGCCGGCACAACTCAACAATTTGCTGTAGGAGGTCCTTATCCTCCCTATAGCACTCCACTATCTACAGCTCATGTAGCCCCTGGTAGGTTACCCTGGGTCTGTACACTCTTCTCCTTCTCCTCACTGTGGGTTGGTCTTCAGCATTCTCATCCTCATTACCCTCAGCCTCTTCCACATATTGATTTATGAGAGCGACAGCAGCCCCTATCATTTTCTTGGTTTTGTTAGGTAAAATTTCCCCTTTGTGTACACCGGTGGTGTAGAGTTTGTGGGGAAAAACCAAAGTGAAAGGTGTTTCCATAGTTTATAGTAGTGTGCTGGGCTGGGCTGGTCTGCTACCTGTGTAATTGGCTGATTCTGATACATTTCACCTGCCAGCTATGCTAGTTCTCCTTGATTACCTTCCTACTGCTGTTTTCCCTTCCCATTGCCTTCCTGCTTAAGCCCTGAGGTGTGCCACACAAACCCAGTGCTCAGATGTGAATGGAGCTGCTATTTCCTGTTTTTTTTGTTTTGTTTTGTTTAAAACCCAGTGCACGGCATGCATACCAGTTTAGGCAATGTAAATTCTGCTAGGCAGCTTCAGACACACCCCCTTCCTTAGCTGTGCTTAGCTAAGGGCAAACACAGGCCACTGTGCTCCAATAAGCTTACAGCAGTCATGACACTCCCCCTCATGAGGTCATCTAGCTCTTATGCTAAGACCGTGGTGTTATTGCACCTACACGATTGGGTGCAAGCTAGCACTGAGGGGAAATCTGTGATTCAGTATCATTCCTCTCATTTTTATAGAACTGCCTGCTAATGCATTGTTACAAAACCAACACTCAGCCTTCCCCCTTAGCAACCACTATTCCATGGTCTTGTTGTGTTATGCATGCCATTGACTATTATGGCAAAATTATGATTTTGGTTTAAAAGCTTATTTCCAGCTTTTTTTCTTATTTTCGGGCTGATCCCATTTGTGCACCACTGCCCTATGCTTAAATGGCTAAAATCGGCCAAAAAAAAGTTTTTTTTTTGTAATTTTGAAACTAGTTTTAATGCCTATGGACATATATTTGGCCATTGGCATGCCTAACCCTTATAATACATGCTTTTCTATAAGCTGTCATGCCTCCATTTTGGAGTTTGC
>NC_056745.1:689110974-689135974 GCF_019279795.1 Protopterus annectens | reverse complement strand
TGCCACTAACCTGACCAATCTGGCACACCCAGGATAAATTTGTTGTCCACTCTTAGAATCTGCCAATATCTATACTGAATTGTATAAGCTATAGTTAAGTAGTCTATCTCTTCAAAAAAAAAATATGTAAACAGTTAAGTATAATTATCTCTTTGTGCAGCCAATCACAGTTTTTGAGACACGATAATGAAATTCTTTACTTTGGGAAATTAGCTTGAAAACTGAATATGCAAACTAAATATACTATTACACAGATAAATATAAAATAAATAGGTTTAAACAGCTATTAGAAAAATACTAACAGCTAGCTAGTTCTCCCAGTGCCCCAAATTGAAGAGAACTCTGATTTATTGACCTCTGACTTTTAGGACCATTTAGCAGTTGTGAATGACAAATAGGAAAAGTTTTTATATATAGATTCAATGACTATGTGCAACAGGCTGCCTCTATTTTCCTCTACAGTCTATCAAATACTCACAGTGAAAAGTACAGAATGATTGAAATAACTGCTTTGTTGATTTTCAAAGAAGGAATTTCTTTACTCAAAGAGTCTCCAGAGGGGTGCCCTGGAATGTATCAGTTAGTACAGAAATTTTCAGACAAATCCCCCTTTTTGAACTACATAAAGTACTTCTGATTCCTCACTACTTTCTGGATCAACTTTAAAACAATTAATTTCACAGACGTTAAGGTTGGTTTGATAACCAGGGAGCTCTAACTCCAAACAAGGTGATTTAGTATGTTTTTACAGGAAGTAGCAGTCTAAGGAGACTAAATATCTGCTGGTGTATGTGTGTGTGTGTGTGTGTGTGTGTGTGTGTGTGTGCGTGTGTGCGTGTGTGCGTGAGTGCGTGTGTGTGTGTGCATGTGTGAGTAAAATAGTTTTAAATAAAGCTCTTCTGTTTCTACACAAAATAATGATTTATTCTACATAGCTTATCACATTTCACATCTATTACTACATACTTATTGAAAAGAATTGTAGTTTTCTTTTTCATTTCATGCCTTTGCTGCATTTTCATGAAAAAAAATTGCAGGTTATTATACAATTTTTTTTCAAAGTTTAAGCATTTGTTACAGTTTTGCTAGCAAAAAATGTTTTAAACCAATATTCCTTCATTGCTTTTAATGTGTGTAAGACAGGTAGGTAGTTTAAATGCAAGATTGTCACAGACAAGCAATCCCCTGTAAACAAAAAATCAAAAAAATGGGATTGCTTTTTTGTGATGATCTTGTGTTTGAAATACATACCTGCCTTGCCCACGGAAAAAGCAATGCAGGAACATTGGTTTAAATATACTTGCAAGTTATGCATGGGGAAAACCTTTTTTTATTTTGTAAATGTGTTGTAAAATATCTACATCTTTTTATATTAATAATGTTGAAACATATTCATCACAACAGTTATACATATATATATATATATATATATATATATATATATATATATATATATATTGCGCAGTGCTCTTCTATTCAGCCATATTAATGTTAATGTATATAATTTTGCATTTGTGCTTTTCATGAGAGGATGTTGTGTTTTTCTGCTTTAAGAAAGTTGCCACGTGACTTGGCTTTATGTACTTATGAGAGTTGGAAATGGTATTTTAGATGCACTGAAAAGGCCCACTGGGTGGGTAAAACTAATTAACCATTATTTCCAGTTCTTGCTGGCAATAAAGTTTGATGTTCACACTGTTCCTCAGTGCTGACCTTTTTTGTACCTGTGCCATGCAAAGTATTGCAGCCCCAACAGTGCATGAATATTTAAAATACTTACTTTAGCTTATTTGTGGTCTTCTAATATTTTAGCCAATATGTTGTTACTGTTGTACAATCTTCAGTAAATAATGAGACACTGTACTATATTTACTATAAAACATAATATAAAACATAGGTTTTACAGCAGTCAAATAGCTTCTTATTAGAAGATGTGATGACAACTTTGTGTCAGCTGTAAAGATATGTGTTCTTTATTTTTTCCGTCATTGCAGGCTCTGTCATACTAAAATATTTGCATTCCTATATTAAATTCTACTGAAATCTGTAAACATAACATTATCTTAATGGCTTGATGTTTATTCCAAACAACCTTGCACAAGTAAATTACAGTCAAAATTCAAGCTAAAACTGAACTGAATATTTGACATGTGGCATTTTAATCATCATTTTTTTACGTATACATCATATCATGTTACCAGAACGGAGAAATTAGCTTTCAACAGCACCGTTTAGAATAATATCCAACTGTAAACATAGAAAAGCAGATAATGAGTCTCATGGTTGATACAAAGGAATGTAGACACATTATTGATGTGTCATTCAGTTAGTGTTGCTGTGCTCGACCCTCTGTTCACTTTCCACAGCAGTTCATTTAATAACTAACCTTTTAAGAGCAAGAGAGAGAGAGAGAGAGATGTGTCACTTATTTTTATTTCTTTGACAATATTGTTTGTATAACTCAGAAGGTTTCAAAACATTAAGCTGTATCCATTGTTCACTGGATGGCCAGTACAGTTTTCTCTGTGAACATTATTTTTTTTTATTTTTCATAAAAATGCACTATATGAATATTAAATCAAAGCTCAAGAGTGGCACAAAAAAACAAGATGTGACATGTAATACCATCATTGAACCACTTTACAATATCAAGGATATTATGCATGACTGCTGTGCATTATCTAAGATAGCAAAGAGGAAACTAATTAACAGAATGAAACCTCTGCAGTGCTAAACATCACATCACAGCTTGGAATAATGAACCTTAAATCCAGCACATAGTGCAGTCTGTGCTCTGCAGTGCACCTTAGTCCTTATTGGACAGTGTTACCTGTTTATGTGATGAATATATTATTTTTAGATCTCCCAGATGACAGAGATGTAGCCTGTGCTGTGCATTTTATTCATCCTCACCATTCAGAATGTTCTAGTATGGTCGAGTTTTATTCATGTAGTATATATGCTTCCACATAATGCACATGAAAGCTCATGTATAGGATCCCCATCATCTCCATGTTTGTGTAACACAGTGCTCATCATCTAGGGTGCACCCTTCTCACCACTCAACCCACAAAATAAAAGTATAATACTTGCTGTCTATGGGTTAACATCTTTCATAATTCATGAAATTAGAAGATCTGTGATTCAGCAAACAATCTCTATTGAAGAACTCTTCCCAAGATGGAATTGTTTCCAACCATGTCTCATTTGTACATTGTACTATGAGATCCCGTATGTGCAAGCACTTCTTATACTCTTGCAGAGTGTTTCTCTTCCTTTCATAGTTGTCTGAATGACCATGGAGATAGTATATTTAAGTATGAGGAGATTCTGTGGAATATTGTATCCACTTAGGAAGGTTGCAGATGGACTTGACCCTTGCAAAAACACCAAGTTAAAACTGTCACCTGCAGGTTCCAAGGGTATGTATTTCAGCACATTTATGTGTCTGTGTTTGCATTTGTTGGGTTATGCATTGAATTCTCATAGGAGATCCGATAAGTTTAGAATAGTCATTGACCACAGGCATTCTTTTTCCACTTCTCTAAACAAACTGTCTCATTATCAGGATACATCTTGGCCCACCTCCCATGTAGTAATATAAGGTTCATTATCATGGAATGACCCACTTCCTTCCTCTGGTATACTTGCAATATGCTCATTGTCAGATGGTACCCTATGCCACTGTTTTGTTTCTTGAAATGTTATTGCTTTATTATTCTGAATCACTCTTGTTTGACATACCAACTTATTGTACAATGCAGAACTGTAGCTAGGTCATCTGACACACTGGGCAGCTCCCCAGACTACAGTCTCCTCAACTGAAAATTGGATATCAAAAAGGGAAAAAAAATATTCCACTCTGAATTGCCAGACTGTAATGTTTAGCAAACTGCTTGCAACAGTTGCTAACATGCTGAGCTCCTGACTAAACATGAATACAACATAATGTTCCTTTAAGAAGCCACAGTATCATAGTTTCATAGTTTCATAGTATAGTACCAGGCTATCTGCCCTGGGGCATTTGTAAGCCTAGCCATAGTGATGTGGCTTTTGCCACCCCATGAAATGGTACAAAAATGTACAGAATAAATCTAGAATACTGTGCCTCTGTCTAGTAGTGACACAATGAAGGTCCCCTTATATAATAGAATTAGTTTACTGTGCCCCTGTCTAGCAGTGACACAGATGTGACCCCTGGGGTAAACTTACAATCTCCCATCCACTCATCAAGATTTCTCTTGAAGAGAGTCAGTGAGGGGCTCTGTCTAATATGAACTGGGATCCTGTTCCAAAGCATGGGAAGCCTCTGGGTTATGAGTCTATCCCTCCAGCATGTCCTATTCATACTTGTGCCGAGGTTTAAGTCTTTAGCTCTCGTAGTCCTGATGGATTTGGATTTTTTGAGGTGGAGCATGTCCATCAGATCCTGATTGGACATGGCCTTGTACGTCAGGCAGAGATCACCTCTGAGCAGGCGGTATGCTACTGAATAGAGCTGAAGTTTCTTTAGTCTGGCAGAATAAGACATATGTTGGAGACCCTTGATCCTTTTGGTGAGGTACTTTTGTGGTCTCTCCAGCTGTTGCAAATGCCGGGTGAGGTACATACCAAATGGGGCATTGTACTCAATCATGGGTCTGATGAGGGAGGAATATAGGGGTACAATGACATCCTTGGATCTGGATGTGAATCCCTTCATGATGAGGTGTGCAAGGTAGAATGTTTTTCTAACCACTTTGGCAATGTGGGTGTCAAATGAGAGCTCGCTGTCTACTTGGGTCCCTAGGTCTCTGATTACTTTTTCCGTACTCAGTGGGTTGCTGTCTATGTGATAATTTGTGGGTACTTTGTTTTTCCAAAGGGATGACTATACATTTTTGGCATTTAGTTTAAGGCCGTGACTACGGCACCAGTTGTCCGTTCAGTGAGGCCTTTTGTAGGATGTGTGTGTCTGCTGGTGTATCGACTATGGCGCCTAGTTTGCAGTCATCTGCGAACTTTGTCAGCCACAGCCCTCCCATGTTTGCTTTAACATCTGAGAAATAAATGCCGAACAAGAGGGGTCCCAGGACAGATCCCTGTGGGACACCACTTGTGACTGGCTTTGAGTCTGACATTGTTCCAGCGATTTTAACTTTATGGGTTCTGTCCTTTAGCCAGTTTGCAACCCATCTAGTGACATAAGGGTTTACTTTTAAGCTGTTTAGCTTATCTATGATGCCTGAGTGGGGTATTGTGTCGAAGGCCTTAGCCAAGTCCATGTATGCTGTATGGACTGCTTTGCCCTCATCAATGGCTCTAGTGACTGTTTCGAAAAAGTCAACCAGGTTTAAAAGGCAGGATCTGCACTTTACAAAGCCGAACTGGGTGGGGTCAAGTGTCTGTAGGTCCCCTATGTCTCTGTTTATGAGTTCCATAATGATTCTTTCCATAGCTTTGCAGACCAGGCTAGTTAAGCTTATGGGGCGGTAGTTTCCAGGGTCTGTAGAGGCACCCCGCTTGTGGAGTGGGACCACTGTTGCTGTACGCCAGTGTTCAGGTACATATCCCGAAGTAAGGCTAAGGTTAAATAGCATTTTTATGTGTGGGTTTAGCTCCTCTTTGAGTTCACGTAACACGCACCCCGGGATACCGTCAGGTCCCATTGATGCTGTGTTTTTTGCTTTGTTTAGTGCGGTTCTCACTTGGACATCTGAGATGACAGAGAGATTACATTCAGCTGGGATAAGTATTTCTTCTTTTGGGGGTGAAGGAGGGGAGAAATTTGCACTGAACCTGTCAGCCAGAATGTTAGCAATATCTGTGGGTTCAGTGTATTTTTTGTTGTTGTGAACCAACTCTGAGCATATCTGAGGGTTTCCACCCAGGTTTCTAACATAGCTGAAGAAGGCTTTGTGGTTATCTTTAGTGTCCTTAGCGATTTTTCTCTCAATGTTTGCCTTGGATGTTTTTATGAGAGAACGTAGTTTTCTGCTAATGTTGATCAGAGATGTCTACCCTTCATGGGATTTCGCTCTGACGTGCAGTAGCTTCCTTCTTTTGTTATACAATTTGTTTATGGCTGAGGTCCACCAGACAGGATGCTTACATTTGGTGGAGAGGGACTTGGATTTGTTTGGGATTGCATGATCCATGCATTCTTGGAGATGTCCATAGAAAGCATTTGTGAAGGATTCGGCATTGTGGGATGTGGTATCCACTGGCACAGTGGGCTTAAAGGATACCATCTCAGTCTTAAGAAGAGTGAAGTCTGCTTTTGAGAAGTTTTTCACTGTGGTCTTTTGTGCTGGGGGTGGAGGTGGGATATGTATATCCAGGGTGATTAGTTTGTGGTCAGATCTCACTAGTGAGGCGTATACTTCCGGTGTGGAGCATTTTGTCCCCATGTTTGTGATGATCAGGTCTAGTATATTATCTCCCCTAGTGGGAGAGGTGACTAGTTGCTCCAGTGCATTTGAATTTATGAATTCCAGGAACCTTTGGGCTAGGGTATTAGGCCTAGAATAATGTACCCAATCTATGTTTGGGTAGTTGAAGTCTCCCAGTATGATGGTATTTTGTGATACATTCATATCCTCCAATGTCTTCAGGAAGGCTGAGTGGGGTTCTTGAGATTGGGAGGGTGGTCTGTAACATGCTACCAGTTGTATAGCAGTTTTGCCTATGGTTAGTTGCACCTGTATGGTCTCTGATGCTTCATGTGTTGCTACTAACCTGGAGGTGTGGGTGTCCTTTATGAATATGGACACTCCCCCTCCCTTTGTGGTTCAGCCCGGGTTTTGGGGCCGAAAAGCATGATACGAGGTACATATGACTTCTAAAGTAGATGTTGGTTCTTTACACATTAGCAGCTATCAATTGTTCTTGCACCCAGGGCAACCATTCCCTTCATCCTGCCCTGTTTACACCTCTGGTATAATGGACAAATTTATAGATATACTGCTTCTTGTGTTTTTATCATGCCACTTTTATGCTTGTTGCTTTTCACATTAAACTTCAAGTTCAAGTTGATTAAAGTGCTTAAACGCCGGACGTTGTACAAATACAGTAAATACCAAAAGAAGAAAATGCAGTAACATTAAGTTATGAGGTAAATAAGTGTTTCATCTTTAAGAAGCTGGGCTAATTTCTGAATGCTAGATCAAAAAGATGAGTTTTTAAAAGCTTAAAGGCATTATGTGTGTGTCCCATTGACTAACATGGTAGTGGATTACAAAGGAATGGTTCCTGATAAGCTACAGACTGAATACTAGGAGTACCAGAATATTCTAACCACACATCTAGAACTGCTAGCAGCCCTATCTAGCTAACAACAGAGTATGGTTTTGATATCAGGCCTGAGATGGGAACCCAAATCGCAGTGTGATAGATAGACATCAGAACTTTAAAGATAGCATAATATTTCATGGGTAGCCTGCTGTGTAACCAGGCTGCAAAATTGTACACCAGCTGCAAATGATCATGTTTAGAGTATAGAAACCCTAGGTACTGAGCATTATAATAGTCTAAATGAGAGGAGGATAGGACATGCACAAAAACACAGATGTCTGCTGATGGAGTAAGGATCATAATCGGGACAATATTCCTAAAATTGAAGCAAGATAATCAGATCATGGGTAAGACATGTCCCGTCAGAGCCTATTATCAAATGCTACTTCTAAACTGTGCACCTTTGACACAAATTAAACTTTTCCCCCCACTACAGGTGATATTGAGGGTTAAGATTGGTGCAGATAAATCTTGTAATATGGTAAGAACTACCATATCCAGTTGTAAATGCATTGTAAATCCTTTGCTAACTTATTAATAGCAGACGTAAACTTCTGAGGAGAACTAGAGGTAAAGCTGCATGTTGTTAGCATAGCATTTCTGCTGTAAACCTTTCTTTTCAATGTCTCCTAAAGTCTGCAACCTTGGGCCCTGGGCAGTTTTCAAACCATGGACTCCCCATCCCCCTCCCTCATGCACATTTCTTGTTTTCTGGGCCACCAATAAATGTATACATCCTCTTGTGCTTACCTTCCTGATTGCATTAAACCCTGAAAGACCACTTAAACAGCCATGATTATAATTTACCAGTGTCCTCCCCCCATCAATTACAACTGTTTGACTGGGTATACTTCACAAACAGCCACTGTACAGTATTACAAGTTGCTTTACAAGACTGTTTAACCTGATTCTGATAGCAGGGTCAGCCATTCTCATGCTCAATAACCCCGTACCCATTAGTGACAGTACACATCTCAGAAGTCTGATTGTGGTAAGAATAAATAATAATTATAGACAATATTGTAGTTCATATTTGTTTCACACAAAAGGACACATAGTGTAGCCATTTTCATGGCCAGAAGGCTCATTATTTAGTTTTCTGTTTTTTTCTGTGCTGTTATAAATTTTGCATGTTTGCATGGGTTAGGAGTACCTTAGCAAACACCTAGAAAGCAATTTTTTTTTGTAGAACGGTCCATAAAATAATAGACAAAGACACGTTGGGTGACATTTTTCATGTAAAAGCATAACTGAAATTTCACCAATACCTAGTTTGCAGTGAAAAGCATTGACCCCACAGTTGCAAACCGGATACTCCTGACATTGCTTTATATTCTCACTTCAACTGTCTAATCAATAAAAAAGGGTCTGCTGACATGGATAAGAACTTTCCCACTATCTCCATTACCTGCTTGGTGGATATGGGCACCCTGAGGCAATATAGAAATTGCCTCATGTTTACTGAAACAAACTATTTACAAAATGTCACTGGAGGCAAAGATCTCACATACAAATACTTCTAATGTCAATAAGGTTGTCAGTAGTACACACGCTGCACCCATCACACACAATTCAAAGCAGACGCATAGATCAACATATGCTGAAGTACTTAAATGTAACCTTCCTTAACCTCATAAATCTCCTGGATGAAGTACACATAACAAATACCCTCAGCAGCCTCAAATGCACTGTTTCAAACAACACCTACATCAACACATACAGTGACATCTCATGGAGCCTCTTTTTCTAAGCCCATAAGGCAAGCCACCTCACAATCCATCATTCTAATCATTGGAGACTCCATTGTGACGCAGACTGATGTCCCTCCTCTCCAGGTTGACTAAGGAGAAAGTCAAGTTTAGTTACTTAACAGAGGCTATGCTCTGCCAGATTATGCATGCAATCAGTTCATTGGATGACAAGTACCAGTATGGCTCAGTCATAGTCTATGTGGGTGTAATGACCTGAGACATACCTCCCTAGATTATATGAAGAGACACATCATGGAGCTCTAGGAATATGTGTCCCAGGCTAGTATGTGCTTAGCATTCAGCAGCATTTTACCTTCTCTGAAGATGATACCACAGTACAAATGAAAGATAACTAACTTTAATAACTGACTTAGCTTCTAGTGTAATTCTAAGGGGTGAAATATTTAAAATCATGGAAGGAGATGATCAACAGACTACACTGCTTTGCCAGGGATGTTCTGCACCTGTCTGCTATAGGCATTTGAATATTAGCTAAAACATTGTCTTCCCCCATAGTGCCTTTTTTGGGCATTGCCAATATGAAAGTACTTCCAACACAGCAAAGCAAAACCAATAAAATCTAAAGGTATTACTGCTCAATGCTAGGAGTCTAAACAAAAAAACACCACTCCCTAGAAGCTCTCTTCACCCTAGAGAATGCTGACATCTGTGTGATCACTGAGACATGGTTTGAAAGCACACCGACAGTACACGATTGTAAAGCCTTTTACACATCTAGACTAGCTACTATACAGACAGGGACTAAAGGTGAAGGTGTCTCAATTTGCATCAAAAATAAATACACTTCAAGTCTGGTCAAACAGGACAATGCACTTGAGCTTCTCCATGTTCAAATCACCAGAGGGAAAATCTAATACCACTTCCTTGCAAGCTATAGGTCCCCCTGTATGACTCAGGAAACCCATACCATATATTTAAACTTATTGGAAACATTCACCATCCAACCCAATACCCCATTCATGGGAGACTTTAATTACCACACTAAAGCTGAAGAACTCACTCGAAAGTTAGAAAATCAGTCCAGGCCACCAGTAAAAACGTAGAAACTTTATATAAATCCACAATAAAATTCACAGATGAGCGCTTTCGTCTCCTACAAGACTTCATCAGATAAAACTTCATTAGTGCTGCCCATACTATATATAGAAATCACAATTACTGTCAATGAAGTCCAATTAAAGGTTTTAAAGCACAATATTCTAAGTGCAGTTTTTGTACAATCACATTTTATCCAAAGTATTTATGTAATACTAATAACAAATTGTATTACTTCGACAAACATTTTATAAGTGTTGTAAATAAATTTCTAAAAAATACGCTCAATATGTGAAGTGTTGCTTCACACCCTATTTGCTTTAGCTGTCAACACTGGCTTTATACTCACATATTCATTGAAACCAGGAAAAATGTTGGCCCTCAATCTTAGTTGCCATTTTAATTCCTTGTTTAACAATCCATTTTCATATCACCACCCCTAGTATTGTGTTGTGTGTGAATGAATATGTGAGTATAAAGCCAGTGTTGACAGTAGGAGACGAAAGCACTCATCTGTGAATTTTATTGTGTATTTATATAAAGTTTCTACGTTTTTACTGGTGGCCTGGACTGATTTTTTAGACTTTAATTACCCCACTGTTACCTGGCAGTTCAATACAAAACCACAGAAATTCCTTGATTTTATAAACATAAATTCCCTGGAACAGACTGTCAATACACCAGCCATGGGAACAACCATACAGGATCTGGTTCTAACTAATATGGGAGAGTGCCACACATCCCCTAGTGAAATGCTTTTCCCTGGTAAGGTTAGACCACAAAATGGTCTCCTTTGAAGTAAATATAAAACATGGACCCTAGCTAACCCTGGAATATTCAGGATCTACTTTAAGGCTAACTTCCTGCTATTAAGTGATAACCTGGCAAAATGTCAAGCCTCCATAAACCCTTAGAACACTGTTGCCTATGCAGAGCTGTTCACAAAAACCCTACACAAGCATGTTAATAGCTGCGTAGAGGCAGCTGTAACCACCAGGAAGAACTACAGAACAAACTAAAAAAACAAGCCATTCTGGTAGAATCACAAAATCACTAGGCTATAGAAGAGAAGGAAGAAAATCATGGCAAAAATTAGGAGGTACAGCACCCAGCAGGATAAAAGCACTTTCATCAAATTAAACAAACAACCCAGAGGAAACATAAAGTTTACAAAAGCAAAATTTGAGGTAAATTTGTCCTCCCAGGCCAAGTACAATGACAAGGCATTCTTTAGCTATGTCCGCAACCTCAAAGGCAATACACAATTGTGTGCAGAGCTCATTGAAAATGGAGCCACCTATACTGAGCCAAAAGATATAGCAAACCTACTGGCTGACAAATTCATCTCCAACTTTACCCTTCTCTCCTCCTCCACCTTCCCTCAGGAAATACCATCAAATATACCTCCCAGTGCTATCACTAGGGAACAGTTCCTTAATGCTCCCTCTAAGACCAGGAACACTGCTTCAGTGAGTCCAGACAATATCCCAGGATGCCTTCTAAATAGCATGAAACATGACCTATCAGGACCTCTGGAATTGTTATTTAATTGTAACCTCCAAACAGCCTTTGTGCCTCATAAATGGAGAGTAGCAACACTCATCCCTCTGCATAAAGGTGGGCCATCTACAGCCCCTGTAAACTACTAGTCTCACATGCAAAGCCATGGAAAAAATTATCATAGAAATTATCAATAATGATATAGCAAACCTCCAGACATTGGACCCATACCAATTTGGTTTTGCTAAGGGCAGGTCATGCCTACTCAGCCTGGTGACTTCTTTGAAAAGTTAATCAAAGCAATGAATGAGGGCAAAATGGTTCACACTGCTTACCTTGACCTGGCCAAGGCATTTGACACAATACCCCACTGTGGCATTGTTGATAAACTCAAGAGGTTAGGTATAAGCCCTTATGTCACCTGGTACATAGCCAAATGGCAAACAGACAGGACCCAGGAATTAGAATTGGAGAGTCTACCTGCACAAAGAGCCCAGTCACAAGTGGAGTACCTCAGGGATCAGTCCTGGGACCATTCCTTTCAGGCACTTAATTCTCTGAAGTCAAGGCCAGTGTTAATGGCCCATGGCTGACTAAATTTACAGATGATTGCAAATTAGGAGCTGTCATTGAATCCCACACCAACACATATGTTCTCCAGGAAAGAATGACATAGACATACAACTGGTGTTAGAGCCATGAACTAAAGCTAAATGCCAAGAAGTACATAACAGTATCCTTCAGGAAGTCATCCATCCCTAGTAACTATCATATTGACAACACACACCCTTAGAGTTGACCCAGTAGTCATGGACTTAGGGACACACATAGACAGTAATCTAGCCTTTGATGACCATCATGTATCTACAGTGGTGAGGAAACCATTCTATGTTGCACAACTTATAAACAAAGATATGGCATCTAGGTCCAAGGAAGTCATTGTTCCACTGTACTCAGCATTCATTAGATCTATCATTAAGTACAATGCCCACTTCAGTATGCATTTAACCAGGCATATCCAACAATTGGAATGTCCACAGAGGTTCCTCACTAAAAGAATACAGAGCGTAACATGACTTATGCAGACATCCTCAAGGCCCTATCCCTGTATTCTGTCTCCTACAGGCTGTTGAGGGGATATCTATGTCTGGCATACAGGGTACTGTCAGACCCCACCCTGATGGACTTCCTGAGTATCTGCAAAACAAACAGCACCAGAATTACAAATTCTAAAGACTTAAACATTGCCTGTGATATAAATAGGACCTGTTGGAGAGACAGGTATGTATACCACAGACTTCCCCATCTATGGAATAGGCTCCCCATCCATGTGAAGCAAAGTTCCTCCCTAACCTAATTCAAGTGTAACTTGGACAATTGGATTGAGAACAGGAAATTCCTCTCTGGTTTAGCACCTATGTGTCTAATGGACACAGGTAGCCTTTAAATGGTTCATCTCCCAGGCTCTTGTTTGTACATGTTTCATCTCCCAAGCCCCTGATTACACTTATCAAAGGTACCAGAACTTATCAGAGATTTGGGATGCATGGCTAGTCGTAAAAAGGCCCTTATGATTGTTAGCCAACACCTATGAACCTATGAACCTATAAAGCAGCAATATGGTGCAAATACCTTGTGCTCCAGCAAGCTTAGAGCAACCAGTTTGGTGTCAAGTAGCAAAACCTACAGATTTAGTAGAATTCAGTATTGCATTAATATTAAAGTTAGTAGAACTGAATGCTATTTAGCATAATCTGTTCCAATAACGCATCATTATTAGTCTGCACAAGCAAATCACCCTTAATATCCTTCTAACCCCAATACACCCCCCTCCCTTGTAACTTACAAATCAAAGGAATGTACAGTATGGTTTGCAATTCCCTAACTTCTCTTTATCTAGCTTGGTGGATATGGGCATGTTGAGATAATATAGCAATTGTCTCATGTTTACTGACAACCACTTAACCTTTAAAGAGTCAGACACAATATGCAAGAAGTGTACTTACACAATGACACTGGAGGCTAAACTCTTGCATACAAGTCCACATCAGGTTGTTGAAACCACACACACAACAGCCACTTCACATAGCCCACAACATACACACATAGACTAACATATGCTGAGGCACTTAAAAGAAATATTTCTAAACAACAAAGTTCACCCGGAGCACCTGCTTTCAAAGCTATGCCTCAACAAGCCTAAATGCACTCAGTAAAAACAACACCTAACACCACACATACTGTCACTCTCAGTGGATCCCCAATCACTAAGCCCCTAAGGCAAACAAACACACTTCCTAGGACTCTAATCATGGGGGACTCCATTTTAAGATATAGTGATGTTCCTCTAACCAGGCTAAACAAAGAGAGTGTAACTGTCAGCTGCATACCTGGAGCTAGGATCCATCAAATCACTCATGCACTCAAATTATTACATCACAGGTACCAGTATGATTCCATCATAGTCCATGTAGGTGTAAATGACCCAAGATGTACCTTCCTGGACTATATGAAGAGAAACATTATGGAGCTTTCAGACTATGTGTCTCAGGCTGGTATGAATGCAACATTAAGCAGCATATTGCCATCAACAAGAACAATGTTACAAAAACAGCAAAAATGATTGATTTCAACAATTGCTTGTCTTTCTGGTGTCATTCTAAGGGGACCTAGTATTTGACAGCTTAGGAGGACCCCATTGCTTAGCCAAGTGTGCACCATTCCTCTCTAGGCTTTCAAATACTGGCTAAGGATTTGTCTACCCCATAGTGCCTTTTTAAGGCAATGTCAAACTGACAAACTTACTGACATAGCAAAATCAACTCAACAGAGCCTTAAGGTATTACTGCTTAATGCCAAAAGCCTAAATAAAAAGGTTAAACTCCCTCCAAGCCCTCCTCACACTTGAGAATATAGACATCCGTGCAGTTACCAAGACATGCTTTAAAGCAGCAGAGTGTACCCCAGTAGAGCAAAATTTCACTGACTTCCACACTTATAAGCCATTAGCTGCCAATTACATATTCAGGAATGTCATGGTTTAACCTAATGCCATTTCCCATAATGCAGACATATGGTAAATTAATAACTTGTGCTAGACATTTTTTCAGGGATGAATACAGCAAAGATATCTTTTTAGTGGCTATAAATAGAAGAGGGGACACAGAACCAGACAGTAGGAGTACTTAAGCCACATACTACATAAAGAGATCAAAGACCATTCCCAGGATTCAGCAAGCTCTGCACGGTGTGCAGGTAAAGTACAAGAGCTGCTTCAGGCAATATGGCTGCCATGCAATCCAGGAATAAGCTCCCGGGTTGTGCACGAGTGCTCCTGCACTATTCCTGCATGGACACACCCCTTGTATGCTAATTACCTCATTTGCTGGTAAATAAAACATGCAAATGAGGTGAATTAGCAATCCAGGAACCAGGCAGGTGTCCATGCAGGAATAGTATAGACTGCAGAAATGTATCCAGCCCATAGCCGAATACATTCCTGCAAACTACAAAATGGAGCATGACAGCTCATACAAAACTACAAAATGGAGCATGACAGCTCATACAAATGCATGTATTAGAAGGATTAGGCATGCCAAAGGCCAAATATATGGCCATAGGCATGAAAATTAATTTCAGAATTATAAACATGTACTTTTTTGTTGGCTGATTTCTGCCGTTTAAGTGCAAGGCAGATGTGCACAAATAGGATCAGCCCGAAAATAATAAAAAAAAGCTGGAAATAAGCTTTTAAACCAAAATCATAATTTTGCCATAATAGTCAATGGCATGCATAACACAACAAGACCATGGAATAGTGATTGTTAAGGGGGAAGGCTGAGTGTCGGTTTTGTAAACATGCATTAGCAGTCAACCCTATGCAAATGAGGGCAATGATACTGAATCCCAGATTTCCCCTCAGTGCTAGCTTGCACCCAACCGTGTAGGTGCAGTAATACCATGGTGTAATCCTAAGAGCTAGATGACTTCATAAGGGGGTGTGTCATGCATGCTGTAAGCTTATTGGAGCTCTGTGGCACGTGTTTGCGCCTAGCTAAGCACAGCTAAGGAAGGGGGTGTCTCTGAAGCTGCCTAGCAGTATTTACATTGCCTAAATGGGTGTGTGTGCCATGCACTGGGTTTTAAACAAAAAAAAAAACAGGAAATATGAGCTCCATTCACATCTGAGCACTGGGTTTGTGTGGCATGCCTCAGGACTTAAACAGGAAGGCAATGGGAAGGGAAAACAGCATTAGGAAGGTAATCAAGGAGAACTAGCATAGCTGGCAGGTGAAATGTATCAGAACTAGTGAATTACACAGGTAGCTGCCCAGCCCAGCCCATCACACTACTATAAACTATGCAAACACCTTTCCCTCTGGTTTTTCCCACAATCTGTACACCACCAGTGTACACAAATGGGGAAATTTTACCTAACAAAGGCAACAAAATGATAGGGACTGCTTTTGCTCTCATAAATCAATATGTGGAAGAGGCTGAGGGTGGTAAGGATGAGAATGCTGATGACCAACCAACAGTGAGAAGAAGGAGAAGAGTGTACAGACTCAGGGTAACCTACCAGGGGCTACATGAACTGGAGACAGTAGAGTGCTATAGGGTAGACAGGGACCTCCTACAGCAAATTGTTGAGTTGTGCCAGCCATGCCTCACATACAGAACCAACAGAGGGGAACCCATCCCAGTAGATACAAAGGTATGTGTAGGCTTAAGAATACTAGCCACAAGTACCTTCCAAAGGCCAACTGGGGATATCATGGGGATCTCACAGGGATCAGCATCCAGGGTAATCCACCAGTTCCTGGATGCCATGTCAGCATATGCCAGTGAGCAAATATATTTCCACAACACCCATGAGGTGTTGACCAGCAATATGTGTCTCTTCCACCAAATAGCAGAATACGTGGAGGTAGTGGGTGCTATAGACTGCACGCACAAACACATCAAAGCACCACCTGGTAAGCAGGGTAGAGTCTACATAAACCGCAAGGGCTTCCCCTCCATTAACTGCCAGGTCATGTGCAATGCCAGGGGCATTATAATGAATGTGTGTGCTGTCAGCCCTGGAAGCTATCATGACTCCCACAACTGGCATATGACGCAACTGTACCAGAGATTTGCCAATGGGGATATCCCATATGGCCACCTAGTGGGGGATGCTGGTTACGCACTGGAGCCATGGCTGATGACACCCATCAGAAATGCACAATCACCTGAACAAGAACTCCATAATGAGGCACACGCGCAAACCAGAATCATAATAGAGTGTGTGCTTGGAATGCTCAAGTCACAGTTCCAGTGTCTGGACATATCTGGTGGAGCCTTGCAGTATTCTCCAGCTACATGTACCCAAATTGTCAATGTATGTGCCATGCTACACAATATGATCCTGAAAAAACAGCTGCAGCAAGACAGCATGGGGCAGGGTCACACAGCCCCCCACCATTGCCAAGGCCAGCACAGGCACAGAGTGACTCAGAAGAGGAACAACCTGAGCCTTCCCCCTGTAGGCAGAAGGAGGCGTGCCCAGTATGCCCAGGCTTTGGGAAAGAGGCAATGCATAGCACATACACTGACATGGTAGGAACCCAGGGAATGACACCTCTCTTTGACTCGCACATAAAGTAAAAGGAATGCCAAACATGACACTGCCTGTGCTTAACCATGTAGAGGGAGGGTACTATGTGCATCTGACATAGTCAGCCCTCCAGCACCATCCTCAATACTGGCACAGACACAAGGTAAGTCACTTTCACTATCAATTGCTGAATGGAATAATATGTTCTGCTACTTGTATCTATGGTATGGATGTGAGCATGCAAGGGAACTGGGAGGCTGAATGAGATGGCAGCAAATAGTAGACACCTATGGGCAGCATGAAATCCATAACAAATGCTGGTGTCAACATAGTAGGCAGTACTAGACAAGGTGAGAAATCCCACTGCAGAACATGTGGTGGGACAAATATGTGTCCATAGGACACACAGATGCATGTCAGTGAGGCTCACATACCCAACAACAGTCTTAGCCAGCAGGGCAGGTGTAGATGACCACAGGGAAAGGCTGTGCTAAGGCCTCTGATTGATGGCAAAGGAGAACAGCCCCCCTCCAGACCTACACAGACAGACTACAATGGTTCAGGAAGTGGGATGTTAGTTCTGAAGGGTAAGAAGTCTGAAACTTAAATGTAGCTCAATAAAACCTAAGATCTGGACTACAGTGATATGCCTCTAGTCTGCATGATAGGTCAGAATACAGAATGAAATGGAAGCCAACAGAGTAAATTCCAGTACAGTCATAGCAAATGTTTACAGTTGTCAGGTGTGACTCTCCCCACAATCCTATGTAAAAATTTAGTAGCATGTACGTGTAGGTATAATAACAGTGGAGCACAGATTACCTGAGCTGGCCAAATTTGCAGGATAGATTGTTGCATGTGTACAATATTCAGGGCTCTGTGTGTTAGGTTGCTGTGTGTTGTATATTGTGTGAAAGTGGTCAGCATATAGGCATGGAGGATTGTGTTCTGGTGGCCAATGGCCAGTACTGTTGATGACATGGCCAAGTTCTAATAACTGCAGTGCCAAACACAATGCATACCAGCAAGACCCAATCCAACAGTAATCCATACTAATTGTTCAGATGTAATATCTGTCACCATCTGAAAGATGGACATGGCATGAATGTGGGCCCAGACATACACACGGTACACAGGTGGAAGTACCTTAAACAGAGAGTGTATAAAATATTACTGTCAAATGGACACACCTTCAGAATTGTACATACAGGTTAGCAGCACATTAATTGTCTGTGTAGTATAGAATACTGATGTAGTCTGGCCAAACACTTACAGACCACAAAAGGCACAGTTATGAAGTACTGAGAAAATGCTGATGTCCCTGCACAAGCCAGCATAAAGGGAATGCACCACATATATCTGTGAGTCAGCTGCAAGTAGCTTCCATAGCACACATGCTCTCAGCTCACCCCATCATCAGCCACAGGTTCCTCACAGGTCACATCCCTGCTGTTGGGAATGAGTACAATATGACCCCCACTTCTGTATGGGAATACCCACAGAATGCAGCATGCTGAAGAGGTGCCCCATGCAGGTGTGTCCCTAGCTGTAAGCAGCACCCTGCCAGCATCCACACCAATGGATTAATAAGGACAGAAACTACTGCCATTAAAACCTTGTATACCTACCCTGTCAACCCAGGGGAATGCAGTGGCTTGCAGCCTGGGACTGTAGGAGTGATAGAATGCACTGGCCTGCTACAGATGGCCTGCATCACTACCAAATGCCCTACAGTCCTCTGTCAAAGGCCTGTGTCGCACCCATACTGCCAATGTATGTTATCTAATGGAATCCCAAATAACGACATAACACAGTCCACAGAACAGAAATGCAAGGCCATGTCAACAAATCCCAGTAGCATGTCCACCCTGTCCTACTGCATGCACTGTGGACCAACCCCTATATACTGCTGGGATGAAGTGATACCTATAGGGTTACTTATCAGATATCGTTTGCATAATGGTAGGAAGAGGATAGAATAATAGAGGGGGGGTAGAAGCATGGATGCCATGGAGTGTGTGAAGTCTGAATCTCTGATGTGTGCCCATACTATCCCTGCCTGCAAACAAAAGAATGGGTGGCTACAAACCTGCTGGTAAATCACAATGAGAAGGGGTAATGACCAATATGAGCCCTGCCTCTGGGTTACCTGTGTGAATCTGTACAGCTGATAGGTATGGCCACAGCAGGATATGGCCATTCTGTCACGGCGATAGATGTACAAGCATGGGATCCTCAACCACCACAGTACCAAGGTGCCGGACCATTTTCACAGACTCATCAGCAAGTGTTTGCAGCTCCCCCTCCAGAATGGCATGATTGTGCAAGAATATGTAGGCTGCAGACCACAATACTGGACACAGCTTCATTCATCTTGTATTCCCCAGGAAATTACTTTGAGCAAATACTTATGTCTGTCAATAGTTGATGACATAATACTTCACAGTGTAAAACAGTACATATGTCTGAATATCTCTGCTAACACCAAAACCATGTAGCAGAAGCAGCACAGACAGAATTAGTTACAGTATCCCACTATGTTTTGCCCATTGTGACTACATATTGTCAACCTATCTACAGATATCCCACAGAAACAGGTTGCTAGCTGTAGGTGTAGAACACAAATGCCTGCACTGGAATACAACCTACCTGGAATGGATTTATACATTCAATACAGGTCATACTGGGCATGATCCCACACTTAAAGAAACAAAGCCCATGTTTGACAACAAAATACAGAAGGTTCATACTGGGCATGCTCCTATACTTTATAGAAATGAAGCCCACGCCTGGCAACAACAGTGGACTATGCATATCTGTCAGTCGCAGATGTCTTTAAACACACTCCACATTGCACAACAGTCATGCTTTGCACACACATCAGATAGAAATACACAGATATATCCAAGGACAACACACTATAGTAGGTCAAACATACACAAACAGAGATGTGGGGAAGAGAGAGACAGACATTGATAAAGAGCTTCCCATCATGAGGCCTTTCCCACCCACCACACATCCAATTGGTAGACATTTGCTTCTGGTAGCCCCCAGCACTATAATGTCTGTGGTGTTTGTGATAACTGTGAAAAAATGACAGTACAAGTCATTATTCATCTAGCAGTTGTATACACAGTCTTGTCAAATGTAAAGCTGTATGTGACTGAGTGTTGTGTGTGAGATTCTGGATGAATGGTTTATGGCCCATTCACACACACACTGCACTCCCCATTGCCCTAGTTTAGCTAGCCTGCTGATGTCAGTCACCTTGAAATACCCCTTTGAACAAGGATCATCCCTATAAGCTCTGTGACCCATGCAATAACTGTGTAATGCTGCAGCATGATGTACTTGTTAGGTAGGAGTTCTAATCTCAGACATGGCAACTGTGAAACTCTGGGTGTGTGTTTGTTTGTGTATGGATCAATGCTTTTGAGGCCATTCACAGTCATTACACCTTCCATTGCCTACTTTAGAAAGCCTGCTAATGTCAGTCACCTTGAAATACACCTTTGGATAAAGGCTAACCCTATAAGCTCCATGGTGCATGCTATAACTGTGTAATGCTATAGTGTAATGTACTAATTAGATAGGAGTTCTAATCCCAGGCATGGCAACTGGTGAACTCTGTGTGTGTGCATGTAGTGAGTAATGATGTTGAGGCATTCACAGTCACTACACCTCCCATTGCCCTACTTTAGCAAGCCTGCTGATGTCAGTCACCTTAAAATACATAATTGGACAAAATACAGCCCTGTAAGCTTTGTGGTATGTGCAATAACTGCATAATGCTGTAGTGTGATGTACTAGTTAGGTAGGAGTTCTAAACCCAGACATGGCATCTGTGAAACTATGTGTGTTTGTGTGTGTAGGGATCAATGGTTTTGGGGCCATTCACAGTCACTACACCCCCCGTTGCCCTACTTTATCAAGCCTGCTGATGTCAGTCACCTTGAAATACCTCCTTGGACAAGATTCAGCCCTGTAAGCTCTGTGCCATCTTTAATAACTGCATAATGCTATAGTGTGATGTACTAGTTAGGCTGGAGTTCTAATCCCTGACATGGCAACTGTGAAAGTCTGTGCCTGTAGGGATCAATGATTGTTAGGTGATTCATAGACACTACATCTCCCATTGCCCTACTTTAGCAAGGCTGATGTCATTAACCTTAAAATACACCTTTGGATAAAAGCTAGCCTTAAAAGCTCCATGGCACATGCTATAACTGCATAATGCTATAGTGTGATGTACTAGTTAGGTATGAGTTCTAATCCCAGACATGGCAAATGTGAAGCTCTGTGTGTTTGTGTGTGTAGGGATCAATGCTTTTGAGGTCATTCACAGTCACTACACCTCCCATTGCAAGCCTGCTGATGTCAGTCACCTTGAAATACCTCCATGGACAAGATTCAGCCCTGTAAGCTCTGTGGCACATGCAATAACTGAGTAATGCTATAGTGTGATGTGCAAGTTAGGTAGGAGTTTTAATTTCAGACATGACAACTGTGGAACTCTGTGTGTATGTGTGTAGAGAGTAATGCTTTTGAGGCCATTCACAGTCCCTCCACCTTCCATTGCCCTACTTTAGCAAGCCTGCTGATGTTATATACCTTGAAATATACCTTTGTAGAAGGGCTAGCCCTCTAAGCTCCATGGTGCATGCCATAAATGTGGAACAATGTAATAGCAGTAACTACACAGCTGTGGGTTTGAATCTCATCTGTGGCAAGTGTTTGCATGTGTTCCTCAAAGTTTTTGTCCCTATTTACAGCCAGTACACATCTCAGAGCCTGACATTATCAGTCTTGCAGATATCATCCACCTTACAAGTATCTGTTGCAAAACCTATACCATGTCAGGTCAGTGGTGCATGTGGTAAATGTGAGACATAATGGTCCATAAAGGTCATTAGATACCGATTTGAACCTCACTCCTGGCAAAGGTAGAATTATTTTTGGGATATCTCACCCACTACATCACCCGATGCCAGTATTTACAAGGGTTGGTGATCTTCCTCACCTTAGAAGCACCTTGGGACAACATTCATCCAATAAGCTCTGTGGTGCATGCAATAAATGCAGTACAGTGTAGTAGCAATACATAGCTAGGTAGGGGGCTGAATCTCAATACTGGCAAGTGTGTGTGTGTTTGTCTTCAGTATACTGTGTGGAGGTTGTTGTGATTGTGTAATGACAGAATTCATTGTGGGGTTGGTTTTGCTAATTTATTATACTGAGGACCCATTATATGTCACAATGTCCACCTTACAAGGACAACAGATGTCAAACAGCAGAGAGGCTGGTGTAGACAATTCATAGCCCTACATGTGTCATTATGGATCAGTGAACAATATAGACAACCCTTGTATTACCCAGAGAACACTCTCCACCCATGCCTCATACACAAACACACTTGGCTAGTCAACAACCACTATATTGGTAGTTCCCTGCATATTGCCCACAGAGAGTAACCACAGTGTGATTGTAGTGGACTACATGCCTGTTGACCCCAACACTGACATCAGAATGTACTGTGATGTGTAACATCTCCTGACCGTGTGTTATCCATCAAGTAAAAGGACATTGCATCCTATTCCATCCCTAGAATAGGCAAATAATTGCTTACAGTGGGCCTTTACTATGTTCACCACTGGACAACTGCAACAACTGTAGAGTCTGAAAATGTAACCCACAAAGGGAATACCATGCCTTTTACACAGGCCCTGTATGGATAGATGCCACTAACTCCACCGAATACCTGTATCATGCTATTAATGTATGTGCAGGCACAACCTCAGTTCCATAGCCAGGTCTCACCACATGAGGTCAGGAATGCCACATCAGATGATAACAATCTGTCCACATTACATGGCCCAGAGACCCCAGGTACACTTCCACATGTCACAGAACATGCATGTGGGACATGTGCACAACCCAGACACTCTCCATATGATCACATACATGGCAAGCATTGCACAGCACTGGCCACTCACAATAGTAACCCAGATGAGTGGATGGTAAACACAATACCCACCTGTGTTGGCCAATCCAGGGGCTACACCCCTGAGTCACACTGGAGACCACTGTCATGTGGCCTGATGCCAAGGTATTCCCTTTGCCTAGCCTTTTACACCCTTCTGGCACAGTCAGCTACTACACACCTGTGAAGCAATGAAGCCATGCACATCTGTACTGCTGTGTGTGTGTGTGTGTGTGTGTGTGTGTGTGTGTGTGTGTGTGTGTGTGTGTGTGGAGATTAATTATTTTGAAGCCATTCACACTCACTACACCTCCCATTGCCCTACTGTAGCATGCCTTCTGATGTCAATCACCTTGAAATAACCCTTTGGCCATATATGAAACTGATAAGCTCTGTGGCACATGTGATAACTGCATAACACTGTAGTGTAGCAAACTATTTAGTTAGGAGTTCTAATCTTCACCCTGCCAACTGTGATAATGTGTGTAATTCCCTGAGAGAGTGTAGTTGTGTCTTCCTTGACACCTGCTTTTGTGGGCAGTCACATGTACCACACTTCCCTTATCCCTCCTTTATCACTGTTGCTGATGTCACTCACCTTCAAAGATTTACAATAGCAATACATAGTCACATAGGGGGTTTGAAACTCAGTACTGGTAAGTGTGTGTTTGTGTGTGTTATCAGTGTTCTGTGTGGGTGTTGCGGTGGTAGTGTAATGACAGGGTCCATTGCAGTGTGGGTTTTGCCACATCATTATACTGAGGAGCTACATGTCCCATTGTCAACATTACAAGGACAACATTTTCCAAACATTGTAGAGATTCTAGTCGACAATCCCCAGCCATAAATGTGTACAGCCATTTGCAATTACCATGTAACAATGTGGATTAGTACACAATATAGGCAACCATCATTATGCCCAAATACCACTCTGCACCCATGGATCATACACAAACATGCTTGGCTCTTACTCTCCTACTCCCTTCCTTTCTTACTTTGTCTCTGTCTGTCTCTCTCACTCCCTCTCTGGTGGATGTGGAAAAGTACACCTGCTTTGCTTAGGTAGCAGCTTGTGTTTTGTAAGTGATGCTCATGATCAGCTGATGGCCTGTGCATGAATTGCAGTCCCCCACTAGCTGATTGCATGTGGAATAGCTGTGGTATCATTCCTATATACAGTTGCATGGAAACACTCTCCTTTAACTAAGCACTTCATGTGGGTGTTGGCCCTTTTCCTTCATTGTGAGCAGGACTTCATGTGGGTGTTTGACAAACAGCATCACAGAGAGTAGTTGGATATACCTCTTACAACATACACTGTGGAGACAGGCCAACAAACAGGAGGGGGATTTTCCAGACATGAGAAGAGAATGTAGGTATTGCTCTTCTACATTTGAAGTGATGTTGATTTAACAGGGTTTATGTGAATATGTTTGTTCTACATGATTTAATATCTGTCATGATAGTGTTATGTGGTTGGGGAAACTCTCACCTGTAGGGTTATCTGCAGACTGGCCAGTGTTTGGAGTCTTACATGTGTTGTGTTACTCACACAGTTCTTATTTTAGAAATGCAGTAGCATACTCTGAAGATTGCAGTCAGTACATGGTGACAGCCATGTGAGTTACTGACTTCATATCCCCTCAGAAGACATATGTCACAACAAACCCAGTTACATCAGTAAATCTATGGGTTTATCACAGCAACATGTCAATATTGGCCCTGTGTTTATGCCTCCAGCCACAACTCTGTCATCCTTTGTACATATGTCATGCAGTAAGAGGTGTATATGTTCAGTACATCATTATTTACTGACAGCATACCTCATAACAAGCCAGTGAGATA